>NC_062550.1:59811667-59854167 GCF_016906955.1 Phacochoerus africanus
GGTTCTTCTTAATCTGCCATTTGTGACTTTCGTTATTTTTCAGGTTAGTTCTGGGTTTTGTTGCTTTTGACAGGGAGAAGAAAGCAAACTCCATACTATTTTATTATGAGCCTTTAAAAAAGGGAAGGGATTAAAAATAAGTTATCAATATTGTGCCATTCTTCTTTATTAAGAGAAGCATAATTTAGCTTAAATATTCACGGAGGTTGGGGGGGTGTGCAGCCTCTTTTTAAAACTAGAACTAGATTAAACTAGAACTGATGGTGCTGAGAAGAAAAGTTTTCGAGTTTAACAATTGAGTCTTTCTTGGCCCTTAGAACATTTCAGCCAGTGTCATTCAAATCTGGACTATTTTTAAGCTTGACCTCTGACAGGGCTTTTTAAAATCTGGTGGGGGTGCTATGATAGTTGCCAAAAAGGGAGGATGACTTTGAAGTTTGAAAACTTAGAAAATTAATAAGATATTTTAAAGCTGCCAGTGGCCTTTAGAGATGCAAAGTAAAGTTAAGCGAAGAAGTGGTTGGGGAGAATGGGACCTTTTTCAAGGGAAAAAAAAAGAAAGAAATCTGTCAGGGCTCTAAAACAAGCCTAAGAAGACTGGGCAGTAATGAAGATACTCAAAGTCTGCCCAAGTTAGTCTTAAAAACCTGTTTCTCAGTGCTCTTGAGTGTTTTCCATTCTAGTGTGTGAATTTTAAATTGCAAGGAACTCAAGTAATTGCAGGAAGCAGTTCAGTGGAAGTTGGGGGGGGAGATCGTCCAGTATTGGTAAATGGGGAACAAGTTCACAGATTCTTGGGCCATCAGAGAAGAGTGGAAGGGGAGCGTGGCGGCTCTGGACCCGGCTTGTGTAGCAGACCTGCCCTGCAGAGCAGCGACTTTGGAGAGTTCATTAGTGGAAGTCAGAGACCGGGCCACTGCAGCCACCCCCAGACATTTCTTAAAGGGGAGGGTTGTGTGCTTTTCCAGTGTCTTCTGGCAGCAGTTTGATTCCCTTGCTTTTATTTCTATTTCCATAATTGGCAGCTTCAGAACTGGCTTTGGAAGACAGTTTGCTTTCAACGTGACCACCAATTCCAAAATGCCCCGGTTATTTTAGGAACCCTACCCTCTTCCTCCGGAGCTCTTTCGCAGGACTTCTCTTGGACGGGTCCAGGAGGTAGGGTCCTTCCCGAGTCGACTTCCGCAGAGGTCCCTTTTTGTGTGCGGGGTCGTCCCCAGCGTCTGTGAGTAGCATATGCGTGCGGTTGTGCTGACTGCACTCGCAGGCTTGTAAATTTTCACCCTGGGAAATTAGCAACAAAGCCCGATCTGTCTTGTGGCTGCTTTGCACTTTCCGAGGGCGGCTGTACTTGACTGAGCTGCAGAACAGGCACGCGAGAGCGAGCGAGGGAGCCCGCGAGAGAGGGAGGGAGAGAAGGAAAGCAGAGGAGAGGGGAGGGGTGGGGGCGAGAGGTAAATAGTCTTAAATCGGGAGGGAGCTGCTTCTCTGTGGTCTTGACAAGCGCTGCCTGGGCTCTGCCGGCTCAGTAATAACTGAGTGACCTTTTCTTTGGCTGTATTATGTCTGGCTGGGAAGGGATTGCATTTTGCAGCTGAGAGCCGGGGCTTCCTTTAGCTCGGCTCCTCGCGTGCTGCTGGGGTAAGTTGTCTTGAGCCAGGACGGAGAGGGAAAGCCTCGGACTGCAGTTGCCTAAAAGGAGGACACCTGTGGCTCAGATGCGGTCAACACCATTACTTGGCGGATCCTGGAGGACCTCATTATTTTAAACTTAAAAAAAATAGAGATTCCCTCCCCCTCTTTTTTTTTTTTTTTTCAAACAATGCTTCTTTTTGACCTTTCCCAAGGAGAAGCGCTACAAAGCAGCCACTGTGCTTTCTGAACGGCCTCCCCCTGTATCGCTTAATTGAGAAGGTAAGTGCAGCAACTGGGTGCACATGCGGCGGCTTATTTGTGGTGTGTGTGTCTGCGGGTGCGCGCGTGCGTGTGCGGATGTGGGTATTTTTTTCCTCCCCAGCCTCTCCTAATGAGGCATAAACTGGAGCTGCAGCCCAGCTCCGCACTGCAACTTTCACTCGGGCCGCGGCTCTGCTGAGACGGTTTTGTTTAAATCATGTGAGGCTTCATTATTTTTATGATGAGACATGAAATAGATGCAGGCGGAAGATGTTGATGGAAGGAGGGAGAGCAGAGCAGCTGCGGCGCGGAACGTCTCAAGTACGACTCGAGTGGATAATAGTCAAAGTTCACGAGGAACTGCAGCATTTCCACACCCCCGACTCCCGGGGAGAGAGGGGCGGGGAGAGTTTGGAAGGAGACGTTCGCTCCGGCCCGGCCCGGCCCATAGGAAGGGTGATTCGGTCTTAGGTGGGTTCCGGACCCACTTCCCTTACTTGCAGGAATTCATCACCCCCCTCCCCCAAGAGTTGAAATGACCATCTTTGGGTTCTTATGGCCACTTCTGCCTCTCCCCACTCTGCCGTAATAACAAAATGCTGTTCCTGCAGGAAGGAAAAGTGACCGTCTGGGGGGAGGGGGTGGTTGGGGAGAAGTGGCGAGAAGAGAGAGGTTTCGGGGAGCAAGGTGCCTCTGTCCTAATAGGTTGAGATTCAGACTGATGCGGCACAATTTTACGGGGGCTACCCAGACTGCTGTTATGAAATACAAGTCAGATTTATGATCTTTTTCATATTGAACATGATATGCTATGCTAACGCTGCATGTGACAGTTTAATCAAATCCATTTGTTACCACGAAGCTAAAAGGGGCCGCTGGGATTTTGGGATTACGGGCAGAGTTAAGGAAGCATGTGGCTTTGTCATTCGCCATCATTTTGCACACTGCCACACTGCGAGGGGCTCTGTGTGTGCGCTGTGTCTCGTCTGGCTGCCCTCATCCCTTCCCCCACCCCCCGCTGCCGCTCCGACCCGCTCCCAAAGTGGCTTCACAATAGTCGGTCCTCGGTGGAGGCTGCGCACCAGGTCCGCACTTGAGCTAAATTTGAGAGACCCCCTTCCACTTCTACCTTTTGGGCTGGGTGCTCAATGCGAAGCTGCTGCAACTCAGGCACGCCTAAGTCAACTCATGCAGAAAAAGGAGAAAAGTTTTGGTAAGGTTACAATCTATCATAGATGCACTTTGCCGCGCTCGGCACTCTCGGCTGCTCCAAAGCCTTCCTGTTCTTCCGCTGCTTTTGTGTCTTTCGAAAAGCTCCGAAATATTATTGTTGTAACTGCTTTGAAAGACTGCTGCTTAAACCAATTAATCTTGCTAGGTGCAACAAATATTGCTACATTCTTTGCAAATCATCCCTGTGTGGCTGCAAAGACACAACCACAAAAGGCTGGAGCATAAACTCCTCAAGGGATTCTTTGTTAGAGTGTATGTATGTTTCTTATTTTTTTTTTTTTATTTTGCATGTGAGCTGCATCAAAATTGAACTCAGTCTTGCAAATCTCTTGTTGGCCTTTGCCAAGCACTAGCACTTTGCTGCCATGGTAACTGTAATTAAACTGATAAGAGTGGAAAAATGTCAGTATCTCTGAGCCTTGCAGCTGCATTGGAGAAAAAGGGAATCAAATTGGTTCCCAGCTCCATTGCTCAAAAAGGGGAGGGGGTGGTGGAAAGATGGGAAGGGGGGTTGGGAGTTGAAGGGGCAGAACAGAGTTAAGCAGCTCCAGTGCCTGAGATCTGGGGACATCTATTTGCATTGTTGTCCCTTAGGGGGCTGCAGCCTGTAGGGATGCTCTGGGCCAGTGAACAGAGAGAAACAAGCTTTTAGGCCCAATCCAGTTCTCCAATCGGGGCTGGGGGCTGGGGAGAGGATGAAGATGGGCAGGAGGAGAGAAAATCTTTTGTTTGGTACCTCTTGGCAATCGAATGGCTGGTGTTGGCCAAATTCTTTTAATCTGTGTCACTGCTCCCAGCTGCAGAACCTGCATTCCCATTTTAGCATCTTCCTGAGGCACCTCATCTCTGCCAACCCCCTTTATGTATTCCCTCTTCCTGTTCCTTCTCCCAAATTGTTCTCTGTGAATCTTCCGACGGGGACAAAATGTTTTCCATTCACTACGTGTAGTTAGTCCAAAAATATAAAAGACTGTGTCTAAGTGCTGCAAATCTTTTATTATGATTATTTTTTTAAACCCCTGTGTGTTGTGGAGTTGTGGTTACTTTGTTGTGTTAACTACTGAAGCTGAGACTGCGCGGATGAATGGCACAGAACAAGGGAACATAATGGAGGCAATCAACCGTTAGGCCGCCTCACAATGCAATCCAGGCAATTAAAAGCTCACCAGAGTTTAAATGAAATGGTTCTACTTATTTCTGCACACCACACTGCACAGGCTATTATTTATGTCTTTTTTTAATTATGATTTCCCTTAAACTGTCAAATAACTCAGAATGGCAGGGTCTCAGAGGCAATAAGAATTTCCCTCAGAACAATTTACATGCCAATCTAAAACTAGTTATGAGTCCTGATGTGCTATAAGCAACTTGTGAGATGTTTCTCAGCTCCGAACACATAACTCTACCCAGACGAGTTCTGCTGGATGGTGAAGGGAGTCTGCTGCCTGCTTTATGCCTGTTAGGTACATGGCAACGTGGTGACTACAAAATAGTGCTTTTTCTACAACTGTTAACTTGCAGAGTACTGAAAAGATTTCCTCTTCAAGAGAAAGGCAATAATGGTCCCTACTAGAAGGTACCAGGACGGACTGTCAAATATCAAACTCCTTTGACTCCCAAGGCCAAAGAGAATGTAAGAGTTTCAAATATTAATTGGCCTCTGAGTGCTAAATTAAAATGTCAGCACAACAAAAACATTTTGTGAAGACAAGCAGAGTAGTGTTACTTGTGCCAAATGTTGGTATTCCCCGTCGTGGTTGCAGAGCATTTTGAATAAAGATAACTGACCTTCCACACTTGGTGTTGGGCACACAACTCAGGAACATAGCTTAGCTACAACTAAGAAGGGTTTTGATTAAAAAAATTTCAGCTTTGGTGATATAAAAAATAATGGCCTTATAAATTGGCTAATTAGACTAGCTAGTCTTAATATATCTCTAGATATTTTCAATAATGAAATCCAGACTGTCCTTTAGTAAATCACAGTTTCTCCCTCACCCCAGGTGGATGGTTAAGTGGCACTTGGGTGTGTTCTGTACTATAATTAATGGGATTCATTCCTTGTGGAACCTTGCTAGAAGACGGTAACTCGTTCTGATCAAAGAAACTTCATTTGTTAGAAGTTCTAGAGAGTGAGATTTAGCAGAGCTATCAAGGGTTATGATTAATCTACACTAGACCCTTAGCTCCTTCAAAGAAAAGGAATAGAAAGCAGGCTATAGGAATACCACCTGCTCTTCTGTATGAATCCAGCTGCCAGTCTGCAGCTCCGAAGACCACAGCTCCGCATATCATGCAGGAAGAGCAGCTACCCTGATGCCTCGCTGCCATTCCCTGCTCCATCATTCTTCTAGAGAAGTTCTTTTCTAATAGAACTTCAACATCATAACACCATCATGTGAAATTCATGTCCTATTTGTACATAGGAAAGTTACTCGGGTGTGAGAGTGCCAGCGGGGGGGGGGGGGGCCTTGATGTCTCTTATCAGTGTGATGAGAAAAGAACAAGATTGTGAAGATAATGCGGGTGAAGGCTTCATCCTAAGGCATCAGAGGAACTGAAGAAGGTTTAGCTATTTTGAAGCAGGAAACACTCAGAAAACGCTCTAGATGAGAGCTTGGCATTTCTTTCTGGAGACTGTTTCAAGTGCAGGCACATGTGGTGTCTTGTGTCCTTCTATATCCAAGTTTAAAACTTTATGCCTAAGAGAGGAGGCATAATAGAGCAGTGGGATCTCTGAACTGTAAGAAGGCCCCTGGGTCTAGTGCTCAACTGTCACTCAGCTTTGATTGAGTCCCTTAACCTGTCTTCTGCCTCTGTATCATAGTTTGTAAAATGAGGGAATTTGGACATCTGCAGTGCTTTATAATGCTTAAAATTAGTTGCCTGATAAAGATGAAGCTCTGAATAGTTGGTGCAGCTTCTTTAAAAGCTGGGTATTTGACACTTAAGAAAAAAGAAGAAACTCAAAGGCAAGTATCTTTTCACAGAAAAATTTTCAGTCAAGTTGTAACACCCATAGAACTCAGCTAGATTCCTTATTTATGATGGATACATAGCTCTAAATTATATAAATGTTCCTGTGTCTAACCTAGTATGTATGCAATATATGTATGTAATGTATTTGCATATGGATGTTTGTGTAATTTTATGTGTATATATTTAGGCCTGACCTGTTTTTTCTTTCATCTATAAAATAAATAAGTGCATGTTTATGATAATAAATTACATAATCCTTTATTTTTAGTTTCATATAAAAGCATGTAGTATATAGTTAGGTAATCCGCCTTTAATAGAGACACTGACTGATGTTTGTGAGCATAAATACATTTTTTAAAAATTTAACACAATGAAAACTTTGGAATATCAAGGACACAGGGGGAAGTATTTGGATGCAAACAAATATTATAGGATTGGTGAGCTTTTGGAAGACTGTCCTGTGCACTTAACTCTAAACAGCTCTTCTGCTGAGTGAGGTTTTGTGCACTTTCCTTCTCCCATCAAGCACATATTAAGTCAATTCTTTAACCAATAAAGAAAAACTCATTTTTGACTCCTACAGCTTGTGCACAGACTACTTTGTGAAATAGCTTTCTTTAAGATTGTTAGCCATTCATATTGTCTCCTGAAAGGAACTTCTCTGTGTAGAGAACAGGGACACTATAAAATTATTTAACATTCCTTAACTCCGTGTGTATAATACCAGCTTACCATGTCCAACATGAATTCATTAATAGGTGTGACTTTATAAATGATTTAACAAGGACTCCACCAAGTTTGAGCCTCTTTGTTTCCAAAATTGAGTTCAGTTTCCGTACGGCTCTTAAAAAAAGGACAAGTGCAACACACCTTGAAAAAGGCAATATGAAATATTTAAGTTGGCTTTGGACAGCCTGTGATTCTTTCTTGGAGTCCCAGCTCTCTTTTTTGTTCTTGTCTTCCTTTAGGTATACAAATGCTCTCAGTCCAGCCAGACACCAAGCCGAAAGGTTGTGCTGGCTGCAACCGAAAGATCAAGGACCGGTATCTTCTAAAGGCACTGGACAAATATTGGCATGAGGACTGCCTGAAGTGTGCCTGCTGTGACTGTCGGTTGGGAGAGGTGGGCTCCACCCTGTACACTAAAGCTAACCTTATCCTTTGTCGCAGAGACTATTTGAGGTAGGAATTCGCCTTGCATACCAGTGATGACTGGGTTAATTTTTAACGTACTTTTGTGAGTGTATTTTGGGGTTTTGTTTCTTTACTCCCAGCTTCTATTCCTGAAAGATGTCACCCTGGCAGCCTTCAGAATGCTGCCACGTGCCTTTTACACAAATGCTTGCCTAAGCAATGGCCAGGAACACACTTTCACCAAGTGTTTCCTTGTGCCTTACCTGATGCTCCTACTTGTGGACGGGTTGGTTATTCCACTGCCTGTGTGAAAACTGCCAGTTCCTGTCAAGGATGTGTATGGTAGAAATCTGCATACAAGATGTTTCATGAGAGCTTAAATGACAAGGTCCAGCTGAGCATAGCACAGGATAACTCAGCGGTCTTTCTGATTCAGGTTTGTCAGGGAAAGTCCATGTGAAACTCATAACTGGTGTTTATTTAGTAGTATGTTTATTGTACAGTTTTGAAAACTTTCCCCAAGTGTGACTGCATCTCCCTATTTCCCCCCACCCCCCACCCCATAGCATCCCAAGTGATCTTCACAAAGATAGCACTGAATATTGAACAGCCTCAGACTAGCCAGTAGCTTTATGGAAAATAACAAAGTCAAAACCTCCATCATTATGGGGAAATGATAGCTACTCGCCAAACTGTAAACATCTGAACAATGCAGATGTTCTTGCTTCAAAAGCTATGAAGCTGATTAAACTTATGTCCTGTTAGTACTCTGCACATGGATGTATTTAAGAAAAATTATTTTGCTTTTCAGGGAACTTTGTGACTTCATTCAGCTGCAGATTACTTATATTAATAAAGTAGGATCTATCAAATTAGAGAAATGATATATGGCATCACTGGGATTTTCATATTTGATACAATTAATCATTTTTCTAGTCTAACATTATGTGATTTATTTTGAATTTTTTTTCTCTTATGACATAAAATTTATCAATCAGCAGTAACTCCTTGGTCATTTTGGGAGGGGTTTTCTAGGGAATTTGGTGCTGCTTCATATGTAAGTCAGTTATTTTCAGCCTGATTCAATTTTTATGTATCAGAGCATCTTGTCTGATGAATGGTCACTACAAGAGGGTGAATCCAGTGCTGTTTATCAGATTCTACCCTTTTTCCTCTTAGGATCACTTTAGCTGACAGCCTCCTGACTAATCATGACCACTTGTTACTACTTCTCTGTGTTCTGAGGGCACAAAACACATGTAAGGTGACTATAGAGCAGGAGTTCCCTCACTGTGGTTACACAGCTAATCCAAATTAACCTACTCCGTGAACTCTTTTAGATTTTTCTCTTGAAAATGAAAAGTTTTCCTCTTCTCATTGTGAATTAGAATCTGATTTCACATAGAATTTGTTTTTGCACTTAGGGACTTGACAGTGCTTCCTAGTTTTGCTTTATCTTTCCTAACCAATAGCCAGGGCTTTTGGATTCTTTCTTTGACTTTTAATTTGGTTACAATTGCAGTACCTCAAGTGGATTCATGGAACAACAGTTCCAAAACAAGGAGTTTATAGTCTGGACAAGAATTAAAGTGTTCTAATAAGCAATAAAGACAAAAATTAAGTCAAATTTAGAGAGTCTCTTGAAATCTCGGGATACTTTTAAATAAAAAGTACAAGTTTACCGATGAAATAAATCAGGTGTCCTGAGTGAAACTATTTTTTGCAGTTGTCAGTATAATAGAGACCAAAGAAAGTAACCTTGTTTTGTTTTATTCTTCCTTATGGTAGTAAGAATAAGATATTCAACTGGTACTTGATAGTCTCAAGTAAGTGCAGTGTTGAAGGGAATTTATCAAAATCGTTTTCATCTCAGAACTCTTTTTCTCTAAAAGAATCTATATATTGCTTTTTGTGAGACAGCTTTTAGTTAGTTGATTTCTGATAGGCTCAAACTTTTAATTTTGTTACGTTATTTAAAATAGAAAAAAAGCACACTCTTTCAAATATAAACCCTGGTCCTGATTGCCAATATATTCATTTCTCAGAGTACAATTTCCTCTTAAATTGGTCATTACCACATTAATGGCCAGTTGTTATGTTAACAGCCTAAGGGTTGTTAACATTTCAGAGTAAGTTGTTAACAGCAAGCTTATCCCTTATTTAAACTGAAGGTTTTGTTGTATATAACATGGCTTCTTTGGCAAGGAGTAATTCATCAACACTTAAAAATTGCAGAAGTGAAATGGGGAAATAGTATGTGTGTAAAAGCACCATGTTATAGATTATGCAGCAGATGTGGTATTTAGTTTTATGTGGAAAGTATCTCAATGAGATTGTGTCTGTGTTTAAAAGGCATATGTCTCTGGCAAATTCAAATAGTCTGATTCTGTAGGTCATATAGACAAATACATCCAAGCAAATTTTATTTCCGGATTAGTTTCTTTGAATGTGTTTAAACAGACAGTCTAAAATGCGTATCGGGCATGCTGTGTGAGAGGCGTAATTTTAGGTAACTGATGAAAATTAAGGGAAGAAAGGAGGTGCACCTCAAATTGTTACCAATGAATTGTTTATTAACTACACAAAATCTGCAAGATGAGCAGTGAACAAGTAATATTCTATGGCTATTTTCCTGAGCCTCGAAAATCATTTTCCTCTTTTCCCTCTTAGTTTAGCACATTTCCTTCTTATATTTTGCACAGCCAATACTTAACCATTTAAATATTATTAAAAAGTAGTTTAGTTTGGTTTGCAGGTCTTTGGATATTATGTAATATCTTTGAGGTACAAACGGGCCATAAATAACTTACAGGTTTTTATCTCTCTGTCTAAATTACTAGGCATCTAAGTAAGAAAATGGCAAATAATAAAGAAAAAATAGTTTGCCTAGAGTACCGGTAAATTATGGGTTGTGGATATTATCCTGGGCCAGATAATTTTTTCATGTGTAGAGAAGAGTGAAGTAATTTTTGCCAGTTGTATTTAACTTCATAATTAAATTCTCCTTCCAAAGAGAACACAAAAAACACTTCTGCTGAGCAATGCATCTTGAAGTTCTAACATTTTCTTTTGCCTTGCTCTCAATAGGGACAGGGATGGCATGTTTTTACAAGTTTTTTGAATGATGACTGTAAGAATTTCAACCATAAGATATTTTCTTACTGCAGTAAATTTGATTTCTCTCAGATTTTTTCTCCTTTGAGGAACATTTAGCTATATTTAAGAAAAAGAAAAGATTTTTACGTTTTATTACTGAATTTCAAATCTTCACATTCACTTTCCATAACAAGGTTGATTCAATATCTTTTATTTTTCTGTAGAATATAAGATGCATATGTCTGATGAGAGGGAATTTGCCAGTTTGTAGAATTGCTCTCCATCTTTCAAAACTCATTAGAAAAAGGAACAGAAAGATTGACTTTTAAAAACTTCCTCTATTAAACACGCTCTCTGACTTAAACTATGAAATCAGTCTGCCCATTAATATTTATATACTAAAATCTAGAAATGTGTCTGTTAAAAATGTATCGAACACATTTATAGTTTTTTTTTATTTTTAAAAGTTGTTTATGACAAATTAGGCATGGAAGCATCTCTGTACCTTGAACTCAATAACACATAAAGTAGATAAACAATTGTGGTGTAAAACTAGCCAAGGTTTAGTAATGATGTTTACAGGACTATAGTGACTGATAAACTATCATTCTATCATTCTGATTTCAGTTTGGAAAATATGAATAAAGTAGTTAATGTATAATCAAAATTTTAGAATTAAGATTTTATGTCAAGAGTTAAGTCAGAACTAAAAGATACAACAAAATACCTCTCAACATGCAGGCGGAATAGAACATCACAATGTACCCACTTAGGCTTTTGGACCATTCCTGCTTGTTTTTTAATTTAAGCCTGCAACTTCTTATTTGTGGTATATTTTAAGCATGAAGCCGATAAAGGCTCTATCTTGTATCTCAATGAATGGTGTCTTACCAGAGAAAGTACTCAAAGCTGTTTGCTGTGATACTTGCCATGGAAGCTGCTTATAGCTCTTCCTACATGAGAAGCTGAAAACCGTCTTTTATAAAATTTAATGCAATTTGCTATTTTTACATTTGAGGATGATTTGTTTAAAATGAAAGTACTGGGGAAAAATGATGCTTCATGCTCTACCACAGTTGCCAATTAACAAAAAGGATTTGAAGCTGCTATACTGATTGCAAATTTTGTATGCTTTAATATCATAATGTGATTTTAAAATAGAAAATTAAAATTAAATGCTACATAGAGCAATAATCTAGCTTTAGTTTTCACACGATCAAAATTGGTGCCTGTAAATTTTTATATAAGGTTAAATTTATATCGGTACCTAATGCATGTTTGGCCTTAAAAGTAAATATGAGTATGTTGTTAATATTATTTTATCTGACAGTTCACTACACAGATTCATTTTTAGTGCTGACTGATGTGTTCATTCTGTTTTTCCTTCTTTGTCCCTTTTTAATATTAGGCAGTTGAAAACATCTTCCCTGGAAAGTAGTACATTATAATTATTTGAAAAATAACTTTTTATTGCTTTAACTTCCGAAAAATTAATCTTTTCTATGGAATAAGACTCCCCCCCCAAATAAATTTTTTTTCTATGCGTTTCATTTGTGCTTTCTTAACACTTTATTATAGTCATAACTTTTATGATATTTAAATGTCTAAGCTAATCTTAGCATTATGAAATATTTTGACATCGGGGTGTATTATACTACGTGGCCCGTTAAAAATACTTGCTAGAATTCCCGGAAAATTATCTTACCTTCTTTACAGCTTTATAAAAAGTTGAGATTTTTAAGTCCATTTTTCTGTTCATTATAAGAAAGCACTATTGCATTCTATTTCAAACATTTTAGGCTATGTACCCACTCTTTATGGGCCAGTACAAATCAGGAGTGATAATTTTGTTTTGCACAAGACTTTGGAAGAGTGTCACCGTCACTTTAGAAGAAAAAAAATGATGGATCCTCACAAGATTTCCTGAGTAACAATGTTTCCATGACAGTCTCTGTTAAAAATATCCCATCTACACAGAGAATCTCTTATTTGTAAATTTATTTATAATATCTGTCCTTAATTCTGTAATACACCCATTTTCAGTGAATGAGTATTTAATATAAATATTTTAGTTTTGCGACTTTTTGTTTTGATTTATTTTCTGGACTTAAGATATTATCACTGATAATAACCCCCACTGCAAATATTAAAAATACAGAAATACTTCACATTCTTTCTCTTTCCTGTTTGTTTAATCTTTTTTATAAAACATAGAATACTTCAGTTAGGATAGTCTTTGCACATAAGATGGATAAGTTAGACATACCTGACTTAGCAGAAAAATATTCTGTTTCTACAAGTATATTTAGGATTAAAAGCATCTGGAAGAACTACATTTGAGAATTGCTAAAATTGCTTATTTTGCACTTTATAAATACATAGAACTCTGCGAAAGAATCTCTATTTTTGGTTGCTCTTAGAGTATATCAAAGTAACCCAGCACTTCATTTATAAATTCGCCATTAACTTCCATTAAGTGACTAATAATAAATTTTAATGCTGTTTTGACTGCATAAACATAATTTATTAAGGAATCTCATTTTAAATATATGCTGAAAGTAGTAATTTTGTAAATGGTTTTGATGAATATATGCATTGTAGAAACATATTATGTAGTTCAGTTTTCTGCTTCACATAAAATTATATAGTCTTAAAGAAGAATTGCACCAACCTCAACAACCATTGTATTTTTTCTTATTACACTGTGCATCATTGAAATTGTATTTTGGTATTTGGTTTGAAAACATTTCCCTGTTCCTATGAGAATGTCTTCTCTTATTCAGAATTATGTACTGTAACCTCACCCCATCTTCCAAAAAAACTTAGCAAACATTTCTCACATTTCTCAATAAATGGCAAAAATGTATGAATTGTAAATGTAGGACAAGATCTTGAAAACAAGGAAAGTGAAAATTAAAATTGTACTATTCTATCAGTCTGCCACATGCTTTTAAAACAGCATTTACGTTAGCATGTTTCTTTAAAAAGTCATTTTTCTTTTATTTTTTAAAAATCGGTTTACAGACGTGATTACTCCTACTTATTCAATGCATTTCCCTTTGTAAGCATCTAACAAGATGTCTGTATGAAGGTGTATGCATGCCTGCTGTCCATACAGATGTTGGCATCTGTACAACTTTAGAATGAGCTTTTGTCATAATGGATTTGCACCAAATCATAGTTTGGCAGGCTTTGAAACTTATAAAATTTAGATACTTGATGCCAGCTAATTTCATAGTATCGTAAACTGCACAGCACTGACTTATTCTGATAGGGTATTCACCATTCTAAGAGAAAAGACAAGTTTTATAGTACTGTGGTATGTCTAAATTTCTTCGCTTGCGATTTTTATCACCCTATTCTGTTTTTCTCAGCTCTGATGGAGTTTGATAGTGTCTGTTCCATTTGCATTTCTACCATCGTAACATACTTGCCTTGATGATTAACTGTATGTTCCCCTTTTCAAGGTATTTATAAGAAATTTATTTTGAAGTGGAAGTTACATTGTAAAGCAAGAAACATAGCATTCAGTGTTTTGTTTCTTACTTTAAAGAAATTTATTTCGCTTATTGGATTTTTTTTCCCCCATCTTGTCCATATGAATGGATAACTTTTCTCTAAAGGAATTAGGACCTAAACATACTCTTACTATATTCATCAAACATATTTACTATACTGCAAACATAGTTATTATATATTCCATATTAGTCACTTGGGCATCCACCTGTGCAGTTTTTGCTTTCTGCCCTCTACCGTCAAAACTTCTTGATAGACTTTTTTCTTCTCAATAATATTTTTTTGTCGTCACATAATTTTTTTGTAGTTATGTAAGGATTTCATATCTTTTGCTGAATTCTTTTACTCCATGGTGTTAGTTTTTTTATGATACAAAAGTCTCTAGCTGTGGACTAGATTAAAACAAAATCACACTTGAGATAAATAATCATCTCAGAATAGTTAGGTCCCTGATTTGAAGTTGGACAATTAATATTAAGCTTCATGTATTAAATTAGACTCTAACCAGCATGTGTTGTTATGATTCAATGTAATATTAAAAACTCTCCAACTGGGCTTCTGGGAAAATAAAAGACTCTTAGGAATTAAAGATTATTTGCAGAGGAGTACACTAAAGACATATTTAAGTAAAATTGTTATTACTAATGCAGTAAAGCATTGTCTACAGTAAACCCACCTTATTAATAAAAACATAAAAATCAGTTTTAGTAAACATAAATCTCAAATATGACACAGATTAGTAAGGGGGCAAGGAACATCCTAAAATGTGCTAATGATAACATTTAGTAGTAATCTAAATACTACCAAGAAAAAAATAAGTTCCCGCCTTATTTATGCTGTAGAAATCCTAACAGGCAACTTCAAGGGAAAAAAAGCAAGTTTTAAACATCATTAGTTTATTCTTATTTCTGAAAATGTTTAGAACGAGCCCATGCTTTTATTATAGCAGTTCCAACAGAGGTGCATACCATTTTTGAAATTATTTTGTTCTCATTTTTGTTTTTAAGAGATTTTGAAATCTCTTAAGTAATGTATTTTGATAGATTCCTCACATTTTCACACACAAAAGATAAGGTCAATACTGTTAATATATCAAAATACCTTATGGCATTGAGTATGATGCTTATTTTGTGTTTATTAACTGCTCAATAAAAATACATTCTGATCAACAGCCATGCATTAGATTGGGTGAGATGAGTGATTAGTACATGTTCCTTGGTTGGGATGGATGAGGTGGGGGTGGAGAGGTGAATGAGAAAACAGTCATAACTTCTAACACTGAAAATGAGGACTAGTTGCAATGGGCAGGTTTATTTGTATTTTACAGGTGAGAAGTTCAACTATGCTATGAACATAATTTTAAAGCCTGTAAGTATTGTGTGTGAATATCCGCTGAGGGATGCCTGTGTTTTGGGAGATACAAAGGAATAATAAGTTATTGTAGTGCCTTTGAACTTATAAACTAGTATTTTCTGTGGCCATTTATTAGAGGAAAAAAAATGAAAAAGGTTCTGAGCTACAAGAATCCCTTCTTTCCACAAGGTATTCCTGCTGAATGGCTAGGATTGGGGTTTATATTTATGATTACATGCTTTGCTATCTCTCTAACAGTTTCAGAATGAAACCATTTAGTTGCTTAACAGATATTTGAGTGCCAATATTTCATTCCTATAAATAATGAATGTAGACTCATATTTCTAATTGATTTTGTATAATATATAAATACAAAGTTATTAATATTTTACTATGTAAAGAATAATGTAGTCAGTCTGAAAATCTTTGCAAGAACTTAAGGGCAAGTTGTTTTTCAAATTTCTTATAGCTGAAATACTCACCATTGTCAAGTACATAAGTAAAATATACAGAGTTGTGTGTGATTATATTACTTAGAACCAGTAACAGAGAATGAGAAGAGGTTTAATCAGGAATGATTAGGAAAACATTTT
This sequence comes from Phacochoerus africanus, assembly GCF_016906955.1. Classification (NCBI taxonomy): domain Eukaryota; kingdom Metazoa; phylum Chordata; class Mammalia; order Artiodactyla; family Suidae; genus Phacochoerus; species Phacochoerus africanus. The sequence goes on from NC_062550.1 coordinate 59,827,468, forward strand.
AAGAAGGGGGGTTATAAATAAAATAAAATAAAAATTGTGCTCTGTAAAAATCCTTTCGTAAGCAAGTAGTCCTGTTAGAAAAGCTGAGCTTCAAGCTTCTTAGTTAAGTTTTAGGTGCAGACCAAGATGGAGTTAGCCCCATCACGTTCAAACAGTCTGTACCCTTTTCCTCTTACTGCAGATATTGCTGCATTAGTAACAGAGGTACAACTGATACCTCTTTTAAAACACTTGGCATCCTTGTTCCCCATTTTCCCCTCAACAAATATGATTATTCGTTATATTCTAGTTATTGTACAAAGCCCTAGATACAGCACTGCCTAAAACACAGAAATAACTCCTTCCCCTGTAGAGGTTATATTCTAGTTAGGGAACCAGATAATCAACAAAATACGTATTGAGTATATTAGGAGATGATAAGTACTAGAGGAAACATGGAGCAGTGTTAAGAGGTTTGCAGGCATGATGAACAAGCCTGTGTGTGTGGTGGGGGATAAGGATGTGAAAGCTTAAACAGGGTAGGCAGGGATAGCCTTGTTGAGAGTGTGACTTGAGTAGAGACCTAAAGAAAATTGAAGGAGCTAGCCATGGGGGTGTATGTAGGAAGGACATGCTGGGCACAGGAAACAGCTGGCCCAAAGACCTTGCAGTGGAAGCCTTTCTAATGTATTTGAGGAACATCAAGAATGCTAGAGTGGTTGGAGTGAGCAAGAGAGGAAGAGATAAGGATTAGAGGCAGCCATCATGCAGTGCTACTGCCTTCTTAGTCATTGTTATGGGCAAGAATGGCCCTATTCTTTCTAATTGTCAGGTAGGGAAGTGGTAATAATTCCATCTGAGAACCACTGTGAGCTTACTCAGGCTGTTCTAGATGGAATTCCATTTGGGATTATAGAACTCATCTGCTAAATTGAATGGAATTGTTTTTATGTATTTACTGGTAGTTTTTTTTTGGGGGGGGGGGGATGTCTTTTTATTCGGCCTCCATGATGACCCTGTGTGATTAAGGAATAGTTATGAAATGTGTATCTTGAAATAGACTATAAAATTCAGACATTGGACTGTTGCTATTTCATGGGAGATGGTATAGTTGTATGTTTGAATTTAAGTTGTCATATCTACATACCTCTACTGATATGGTTAATGGAGTGTTTATGCATCATCATACTTCAATATCAAATACAAAGGAGGGAGTTCCTGTCATGACTCAGTGGTTAACAAACCCGACTAGCATCCATGAGGACACAGGTTTGATCCCTGGCCTTGATCAGTGGGTTAAGGATCTGGCGTTGCCATGAGCTGTGATGTAGGTCACAGATGAGGCTCAGATCCAGCATTGCTGTGGCTCTGGCATAGGCCGGTGGCTACAGCTATGATTCAGCCCCTAACCTGGGAACCTCCCTATGCTGTGGGTACAGCCCTAAAAAGACCACAAAAAAAAAAAAGAAAAAGAAAAAGAAATACAAAGGAATGTTGGCATTGATAAACTAGGACTGCTAACAAAGCATGCATGAAGGTAACACCTTGGCCAAAGATGTCATTAGATTCTGCCCTGATCACAGTATAGTTGATATTTTTGAATACTTACATAATAAAAATTGCAAAAATATGGACTTTTCAAAGGCTGCCAGTTTCTACTCTTGAAGAGAAATGTCAGTTATTCTATGCCTTAAGGGTAATTTTTTTCATTATTTTTAAAGTTAGGCCAAGTCTCATTTAATTAAATTACTCTTTAGTAGAAAACATTTAAAATAACATATTTGCTATAATTAGCATTAGTGTTTCCAAACCCAGCATTAAGAAGAAATACATCAGGGATATATTGTTATTTAAAACAATTTAATCACATTCTTGATGAGATGAGGCAAATGTTACATCAGTGTTGTTCATACTTATGTTTCTCACCCCTCACCTCCCCCTAGTTCATTTATTTTAGTTCCAATCAAGAAGAGCAAGCATTAATCTCTGAAACGAAAAGATTGATATCCATTCTTATTTGTGAGAGTGGGATTTGGATGCAGGAACTGTCTTAAAAATTTTTTAAGTTAAATGTAAACTTTGTATATAAACCAAAGTACTTGAACCTGTATTTAAAATGGCTGGGATGTGTCATGGGTCCTGGCTGAGAAGATGTGCCTTGCTGTGTATCTTGAATCTTACAAAGAGGCAGGGGTGAGCTTTCAAAACGGTGGTGCTCTATACTTCATGCACAAAGAAATCCTGAACATACTTTGCGGAAAGCTATGAGGTGGGGGCCAAATGACTTTATAAATCTTATTTCCTACCGAGTGTCTGTCTGTTTTTCTGATACAATTTTTAGCAGCCCTCCTATTCCCTTTGGTAGATGGGACATCTGTTGTAACTGCCACCTTGGCCGGGTTGAGTTGAAGACCTGCATTCCTAGCTACTTACTTTGTGTCTCATCTACCAAAATAGATTTATTTGAGCTTGTTTTTAAGGAAAAGTCACTTGATTTTGTGCTGACAGGCTGCTAGGTGTTTAAATAGTCTTGTCAATGGTGGCTATTAAACTAACCATTATCTTTGGAGTAGAGATCACGTGCTATTTGATTTACATGTTAAATGCTTTGTTTTCTCAATTAACTGTAGGTTGCTGCAGTAACCTGAGAAAAAATTTCTATATTTTGATATTAAATTTTTTTTAGAAATATTTTTTATTTTTCTTTGAGGGCTTATCTGCTGAGTAGTAAACACAGCCTTTCGTTTTCACCACAACTCAAGTTTTTCACTGTGATTCTAAAGTCACAAGCTCATTCTACATTTCATTTTAACACATACAGTGTATTTTAGGTCATTTCACTATGTATTTCTCATTATTCTACCAAATTGGGTATTGCTCCCCACAGCTATCATTAATGGCACATTAGTCATATATGACTATTATGATGCATTCATCTGCTGTTTTTGCCTCCTGTAATATTACTTTATAGTAAGAAAAATGTCATATCAGTCCTTGCTAATTCCCTAAGCATCTCCTGAACTAGACAAGGTTACATCTAATCCTCAGGTTTTAGAGCCATGTCAAGTAGCATAATGGTGAAGCATCCACATCTACTGGATCCTTATTCTGCTACATCCTTATATGTTCCTAGGCAAGTTACTCAACCTCTCTAAGCCAAAGTTTACTTATCTGTAACTAGGATTAACAGACCATTCATAGAGCTGTCAGGGGGTGTCAGTGAAACACTGTGGGGCAAGAACTCAACACACCGACCAACACTCCAATATGAGCCTCTATTGTTATGAAGGAAGACTTGCCCTGAGTTATGAAGATAAGATAGTTGGAAAATTAAACATGAGGAGAAGATTAAAGCAACAGATTACGATGAGGTTCCAGAATGATTAATAATCAAGAATTTGAAAGGCTACTAGCATTATATGATCTTTTACCAACTTTTCATCTACAGAGAAGATAAAGAAATGCTTAAATACCATGTGCACCTGAAGCCATATAGAAAAAAGAATTTAACAGTGAAGATTATTGGAATCTGGAGTGTGTCATTAGATGGAGACTAGAGTGTAGTTTGTATAGAGTAAGATGAATTTGAATCTTTGGGGGAAATATCGAACATGTGACTTTCTTTGTAACTGAGGTGGTAGTTTTCTCAAATGTCTTATATGCCCACCTTCTCCACACCGTGGCATGTGAAAGTGCTGTGGCCTTGTAAAATGTTATATTTAACCTCCCATAGAGTAGAATTACATATAAAATGCTAGCTTGCTTTAGATTTCCTTTGTAGACTTGATTTTTATATTTCTTTTCTCGGGGGACAATTGAATGCCATTATCTTACCTGGTATTCTTTTTTTCACAGTGTTCTCTAAACATTTTGATTATATACTTTTATTCCTAAGGAAATTTTTGTGAGGACCCTCAATTTAAATTTATATATTTATAAATCATCAATTCTCCACTGTATTGTTTTTTAATTAGGAAAACAATGCTTAAAGGCTAAGATAACAAATAAATAGGCTCTTCATTATTGAAGCATCCCTGGAATTTATGCACCCCCAATTTTAAGAGCACCATTATTTTGTAATAGCTTTTAATGCTTGATTTAAAGTTGTCTGGTCGGGATATGTGTGAATAAAAGGAGGGAAAGGACCAATACTTGAGAAAAGAGTTGTGAAAGAGACAAACGGTGGTGTTTGAAAGAAAAGGACTTTCTAAGCATGAACTAATATGCCTGACTCTGCTCATTCAATATTAAATCAAGGTTTGCTTTCATGAGAAATGTTGCAGTGCATGTGGACTCTTTCTAATGCTGTGCTACAGCCACTGGCAACATTAATATAAGGCAGGGTTTCTCTTCCTCCCTGGCAACCCCCCATTCAGGACACAGTGAGATTTTAGACAGATAAATGCTAAAAGAACCCTATGTACCAAAGGCAGTGTTTACCGCATGTAATACATATCATTGTTTGTCTCCTGTAGTGAAAAATACTTGTGTCGTGCTGTTAAAATGCACTCCTGACAGACCAGTGCTTGCTATTATAGGGTCCATTGCTTAAAAAAATGATACACTGACAGAAATACAATTTAAGAAAATTTAACACCAAGGGTAGTCAACCATGTAGACTACTATTAAGGGGCCAAAACTCAAGGCCAGGGGTTTATTTAAAAAGGAGGCACAGTTTATTTGCTAGTAGTAGGCAAAGTTAAAAGAAAAAAAAAATCGAACTTGAATTCCTTGCTCTCTAGTCTGTAGAAAATTAATGAAAGCAACAGTTCAATAAGATTTTATTGCAGAAATGTTTAAGTGAAACATTTTAAGGAGGCTTCAGAATTTTTAAACAGTTACTTACCATTTACGAAGCTGTAACACTGCCGTGCGTAGCAAATTGTTAGCATTGGATCTGAGGCACACCCAGTGATTTTCTTCAAACGTGGCATCAGAGCTGGTTAATCTGAAATCACTTTGTTCATTTTGTTTTTGTGTGTGTAGCTTATAAATATATTTGAGACTGACACGTCAGCAGCACCCACAATTATTACAGTTTAAAATGTAAGCTATTGCCCAAGTGCCCTTATGGACACAGTTTGGTAGTTAAATGCATTGGATTTGTAACAAGGCCTTTCGAGAAGGAAAATAACCAAATATGAGATGTGATGGGATATGTTGGAGTCAGAAGAGTACAGAATGTACTAATGAATAAACTGCTCCTAAAGGATGAGAAAGCATGTGTTTTCAAGCTTTCACATGGCTCTCGTATTAGGGGGGAAAATTTCATGAATTTAGATGAGATGTATTATCTAATTTTACCATTTTGAAAACAAATCTGCCATCCAATAATATTTGATGCCAACTGTGTAGGGATTACATGTCCCTTTGGGAGGAGGGTTACAAAACTAATGCAATAAATAATCTGAGCTTCAAGGAGCTTAACTTGGGTATCAGAGAAATAGAAAAACATCCTCCACTGCTATGGAGAATCCAGATATGTATCTTACATTCTCTACCCCAATCATGCAGTCTTACTGCCACATGCTAGGATGGGTCTAGGGAAGCAATTGATCCTAAAAAAAGGATGTCCCAAGATGGAATGCAGTGCCTTTGCGGATAGCTCCCAGAATGCAGTTGGCCTGAATCTGACAATGTTATACAACAGATTTTTCTGTGGACAGGAAGGGTGATTCCTGTTGTCCAGACACATTGTCCAGGGCCTCCAATTAGGTGACCAGTTGCAACCAACCCAGAAATGCTTGCTGAAGAAGGCTGTGATCGTCTGTTCTTCATTTTTGTCCATCTCTTAACGTTTCTTAAATTCCTTATGGAAACTTTATCACGGTGTAGTATCTCTGTCCTTTTTCTTGCCAGAGATTACGACTTCAAATGCTGCTTTTCAGTACTTACTTTTTAAGAAGTGCTCTGAAGGAAATTGTACTTATGGTGGATTGATTAGCTGAAAAACTAGATGTTAAACTATTTCTTCTGATAGTTTTAAATATATCCTTCGGATCCCTTCAGAGAGCTATACACTTGACCTTGACCCCTCAAAATCTTTCACAGAATTGTGCATCAGAGTTTCACCATTAGCCTCCATTGCAGGAAATGTTTATAAATAGCTGCACAGTTCAGTATCTTAGGGATGCAGTTGTGGCTTTTGTTTACTGTACCACACAATGTCCTACAGATTCACTGTTGAAATTTCCCCTGATCTTAGAAAAGTTCCTGGGATGCTAAGTAATTGAATGGTGTTTTTTAATGAACCTTGTGGGTCAGCATTGTTTACATTTTCTCTTTTTTCTTTGTCTCCTAGGAAGCTCGAATCCAAATTTACTTTCTATTTCTCCCAACTGTTTAGATCTGCATGATATGTTACTATATTCTTTAGACTTTTGTATTCTTCTACCCATACTTTTTCATTATCCTATCCAGAGCTATTTATTTAATCTGAAGATGAATTTTGAATACTTGCCATGAGGGAATAATAATGGAGAAAAAAACAAGAGGTGGGAACACAGGACCAAATGAATGAGAAATACTCAAACAGCTGAGTGAGAGGAATTTGGAAAAGGGAGGACATGGTGAAAGTAATTATCTGATCTGAATAGTGTATATAAAATATTGGTGAATTTGAACAATATTTGGAGCATTGTTTGAGCTCATTCTGTAGGATGAGAATTACAGCAGATGTAATCCTTAAATTTTCATCTTTATTGCAAGGTGGTTATTTATCAGAGGGTTAATCCATTATTTTAGTATAAATATGTGTGTGCAAATCTTAGTTCATAAAGCAGTAATCAGTAATTTATTTCTTACCATGGTACTTTGATTTAAATAAAATAATCTGAATAATTATCTCAACAAGGGCTAAGATAGCAATTGTAAACCCAAATGCCCCCAAGTTCTAGGATCAATGAAGGAAAAATAATGTAGTAAATTGGGACTTACATGTCCCATCCCAAGGGAGCAGCTATGACTTCATTTCAGCAGAACATGAACTTAATACTGCTGATTTCTCTGGAGAATCTATATTTTTTCCCCAAGATCTTTACATGAAATCACTTGGATTTAAGATATTGGCAACTAACTCTAATGTGGTACACAAGCACCATTTGGTAAGCTTTTAATCGTAATCCTAGAATTCCTGTTTTATTTATTTTTCTATTTATTTATTTATCTTTTTAGGGCCACACCCACGGCTTCTGAAAGTTCCCAGGCTAAGGGTCGAATCAGAGCTACAGCTGCTGGCCTACACCACAGCCACAGCAATGCCAGATCTGAGCCGCCTCTGTAACCTACACCACAGCTCACAGCAACACCAGATTCTTAACCCACTGAACGAGGCCAGGGATCGAACCCCGCATCCTCATGGATACTGGTCAGTTTCCCTATCTCTGAGCCACAATGGGAACTCTGAATTCTAGTTTTAAATACATGATGAGGCCCTTTAATCCATACAGTTGGCTGAAGTGTTTGAAAATGTTTTCTAGCATCCTGAATTCTTGAAAACAGAATCACCATCCTGCATCCCACATATACCCATTTATATCCCTGCTTCAGGAATCTCCTGGCAGATTTTGAAATCATGAAAATGAAATAATTTAAGTAATCAGAATGGGTGAGTTACACCAGCGAGAACCACAATGGGGAACACACTACTCTGGGGGTATGGGAGGCAGTCCCTCCTGAGAAAAGAGTTCTTTTGCCTCTTCTTGAACCTCATGTCCATGGCATTTTCCCTGGGATTAAGCAGTATATTTTCAGGGACCTGGTGGTACCAAAGTTAAGACATTTGAGGCCATCTGCTTCTAAACAGGCTGTTCAGCCCTGCATTTATTCATCACTGAATGAAAAGCAAACCCACTGCCACCACCCCTTCACCCACCAGTGTTCATCCTAACCCTCTCACTTCCACCCCTTTCCCCTACATTCTTGCTGCCACCTCAATTCAGCCCATGTCCACTGGGTCCTCTGTCATTGTCAATAATCAATCTATGTCTATAGTCTTTTAGCTTTTTTCATCAAAAGATTGTCTTTAACTGAGTTTCATCATTGCTTTAACTGAATTTTGCCTCTCCTTTGAGGAGGTGGTTTTCCTTTCAGCTATCAATAAGGCCACAGTACTACTTGTAAATCCCACATTCCATGAAACCAAAAGAAGCTGGCATTCTCTTGGATACACACAACCATCTCTACTCACTAATAAAAATTCATCATCCTCCAATAAAACTCATGGAGTCTGGTTATACCACTTTTTAACTGTTTCTCACTGCTGTCATTTCTCTCTTGCCATAATTGTAAGAGACTTGAAAAGGCTTATAGTTGACCTATCTGAAACCAGTCCTAACTTGTTGAACCTTCTTAACCTTACGGAACATCAGCCCTGCATTCCTAGGATCACATACAGCTTCTTGTCCTGAAAGAAAAATATTCCAGGAGTTCCCTGGTAGCCTGGTGGTTAAGGATCTGACATTGTCGCTGCATTGGCTTGGGTTCAGTCCCAGGCCTGGGAACTTCTGCATGCTGTGGGTACAGCCAAAAAAAGTTCCATCTCAGGACTCTTAAACTCCATAATAGCATCTTAACTCACTCACAGTACAACTGCTCTTTGACTTCAGATATTCAGCTCTTCCATTATGTCTTTTTCTCCTAATTTGGCCAAATATATCAGGCTTCTTGTCCTTCCCTGCGAGCATGAACCTAACTGTTGGTCATTCAAGCCCCCTTCCATCTTCTACCATCCTGCCCTTCCATCTCAGTTCTCACCAAGTTTCTAGTCTGCAAATTGGCATTGGTATACCACTCCCTGTTTTTCTACTCCAATAGTGTGGCTAAGCATTGCTGGAAGCAAGCAAAGAAAATATAGATTGATGCTCCTGCAACTAATTGGCTTTCCTTTCACCTGACCTCAAGGGAGGAACATTGAATTTGTACTTGGCCACCATCCTTGCCCATGACCTTCAACAGCTCTTCTGAACATTCAGAGTTCCCCTTGAGGCCCTTTCTTTGATAGTTGTCCTGTCTCTTTGTTCTCACCAGATGCCTTTGCTGCCTCCCTCAAAATTGAAGCCAACAGGAGTTCCCGTCGTGGCGCAGTGGTTAACGAATCCGACTAGGAACCATGAGGTTGCGGGTTCGGTCCCTGCCCTTGCTCAATGGGTTAACGATCCGGCGTTGCCGTGAGCTGTGGTGTAGGTTGCAGCCGAGGCTCAGATCCCGAGTTGCTGTGGCTCTGGCGTAGGCCGGTGGCTACAGCTCCGATTAGACCCCTAGCCTGGGAACCTCCATATGCCGCAGAAGCCCAAAGAAATAGCAAAAAGACAAAAAGACAAAAAAAAAAAAAGAAATTGAAGCCAACAAGCTTGATGTCAGTCAGCTTCTTACCACTATTTACATTTTATCTACATTTCCATTTATCTTTATTTTTTAATGGCCGCACTTGTGGTATATGGAAGTTCCCAGGCCAAGGACTGAATCCGAGCAGCTGCAGTCAGGCTCCTAACCCATTGTGCCACAGTGGGAACTCCTCCATTTATCTTTAACTTCTTTTATCTTGTCTTTGTGAATGAGGTGTTCCTGTTCCTTTTCAGTTCAATTCTCTGTCCTTGGTTCCTTTCCCTCCAGTATCCTGTGGGTCTTCTTTTTGTGAGGGTTCTACTTTTTCTTTAGTATCTTTAAAATCTCCTTTCCCATAAACTTTTGACTCTCAACATATGAATATATGCAAGACTTTTCCATTCTGCAAGAAAAAAGCTTTATCATGCAGACATGGATTGGTATTGTCCAATTCCTTTATTGTCCAATTTTTTTTTTTTTTTTTAGAAGACTAATCTCCCCTCACTGTCCATTCTTCTTCAACCTCATTCACTTGTGGTCTGGTTTCTACATCTAACTACTCTACTGAAATTGCTTTCCTTGATATCTAATTGCTGAAACTAATGGACATTTTCTCAGGGATCATCTTACAGTTTCTTTTCCTTTTAATAATGTTGATCACTCTTCTTTAAAAGCTTTCTACTATCTGGGATGCCATGACCTACACAGTTCAGATTCTTTTCTGCATGTCTCATCCTCATCAGACACTTAAAAGAGTGAATAAAAGTACCTTAGGAACACTGATCTTATATACTTATTTTTCCTGAGAGATATTATCTCTCTTCCCAGTTTTAATTCCTCTCATATTGTGACAACTCTTAAATCTCTACCTGCAGTGCATTAACACTTCTCCAGGCTTAAGCCCTGTCTGTTCGGCAACTTCCTTGGCATCTGCAGTTGAATGTGACACAGGAAACAGACAATCTAAAACTCAAGTTATGCAAAATTAGCATAACTCTAATATAATATTGTAACCTTATAAAGATAATATAAAAATACATAGAAACTAACTGCATTTGTGGTTAGTACTTGAAAAAGTGTTAGCAGTGAGTCTATCAGTGTATAAAATTAATAATACACTAGGAACAGGTAAGATTATTTCTGGAATGCAAAGAATGAACACCAGGACTAATTTCAACCTAATTTACTATATTATCAAACTAAAGGAGAAAACCATGGCTATAGCAGTATGTGCTCAAAAGGTAATTGTTAAAATTCTGCAAAACATCCAGCTAAAGAGAAGTAAGAGGAAGTCAGTTTAAATATGATTAAGAACATTTACTGAAACCTAACAGCAAGTATATAAAATAGTTAAATACTAAAGTCATTTCACTAAAATCAGGAAAAAGTCAGGGATGTCCGCTACTGCCACTTTCATTCAATGTTGTCTTAAAGATTCTAGCTAAGGCAACAAGATAAGAAAATGAAGTAACCAGTACAACAATTAAAAAGAGAATTATTTTCTTTGGAGGTAGTTAGGAAAATTCAAAAATTAATAAGGAAGTTTGGCAGAGTAGCTAGATAAAAGACAATGTAAATAGAATTTGTAGTTTTACTCTATGCCAAAAAGTGACACCTTGGAAACGGAGACAAAAAGAAATTCATTAAGAGTGGTAACAAAACTTTAAAAATACATAGGCATGACAGGCTAGCATTTATATGAAGAAATATTTTTAAAGGAAAAATGCTAAGAAAGATTGTCCTCTTATTTTTCTGTTTGCAAATACTGGGCAAATATAGACAAATTTCAACTAGATAAGGGTAGAGGTGTTATAATAGCAGTGGAATTATGAGGATTGGTTTTAACCTTTTGAAGTCAAGTCAATGAAGTGAGACTCAGACAGTGGCAAATATTTCTTGAGGATCTACTCTCTTCCAGATATTCTTTCAGAGACTGAGGCTGTAGCAGTGAGAGAAAAAAAAAAATCTTTGCCCTATATGACTTATATTTTTATGCTTTTTTTGAGTTATTTTCCACCAGATGGGACATGTGCTGAGTGTTTTACAGATGTCATCTCATGCAGCCTTTGCAAACACATTATACCCATTTCAGAGACAAAGGTACTGAGGCACAGGATGGTTGGGTTATTCAGCTGAAGTTTCCAAGGTCCAAGGGGCAGTCTGAGGTAACTGTAGTCATAGTGTGCACCACGATGCTGCCTATACAAAGCAAGAGAACTCTTCACTCATACATCTGTGTCACCTTTTAAAGCTACTGGTATACCATTGCTAAATTGCTAGTTAATTTAGTGTGTACCTGGAAGAGTATAATTAAACCTATACCTGGGAGGGTATGAAGTACCTACCAGGAAACATGTCATCAGATACCTTAGATTTTAATTCTGTTCTGAGGCTCACCAAGTAGTTCCCTGAGAAGCCTACCTGTTATTTTCTGGTAATAATTTTCTGAACAAAGAGAAGTTTCTATTCCTTGTTTTTGGTTTCTTAGGCCTATTGGAAAATAGCCAACCATTTTACAATGGTTTCTCTAAATGTATTAATAATGTGTATGAAAGGGAGTGTATATATATAATTTAATGCTAGAAAAGAAGAAATTTTGTTCTCTTAGAAAAAATCCCTGTGGAAGTTTATGACCTTTGTAATCAATGCTTTAAAAAAAAAAAACTAGGCTCTAGAGAGTGTTTAGGTTGGAAAAGGTCACCTATTTGCGATGATATATTCTGTCAAGAGTGTGTATAAGTGTAATATACTAGACCTTAACAATGCAATATATTTTGTGGGGATAAAGAACTTTTATTATTTTTTGCTTTTTATTTCAAGCAAGACTTTATTAAAGCTATGATATGAGTGATTTCTTAAATATATTCTTTTAGTAAATTAATGTAATTTAATGAATGAATTAATGTAGTGCTCTAAAATTTTTATTTGTTTATTAAGATGTAATTGACATGTAACATTATATTAGTTTCAGGTATGCAACATAATTATTTAATATTTGTATATATTATGAAATGATCACCATTATAAATCTACTTAACAGTATCACTACACATAGTTACATTTTTTTCCCATAAGAACTTTTAAGATCTACTCTCCTAGCAACTTTCAAATATATAATACAGTGTTATTAACTATAGTTACCATGCTGTGCATTATATCTCCAGGACTTATTTGTTTTATAACTAGGAGTTTGTACCTTTTGACCTCCTTCACCCATTTTGCTCCCCCCCCACCATCTGCCACCTTTGGCCATCACCAATCTATCTCTGTATCTATGAGTTTGGGGGGTTTTTTTGGCTATGGTTTGTTTTTAGACTTCACAAGTAAACGAGATCATACAATATTTGTCTTTCTCTGATTTATTTCATGTAGAATAATACTCTCAAGATCCATTTATGTTGTTGCAAATGGCAAGATTTCTTTCCTTTTTTATGGCTGAATAATATTTCCTGTGTGTGTGTGTGTGTGTGTGTGTGTGTGTGTGTGTGTGTGTGTGTGTGTATATATCACATTTTCTTTAGCCATTATTCATTGGTAAACAGTTAGGTTGTCTCCCTATCTTGGCTATTGTAAATAATGCTGCAGTAAACATGGAGATGCATTTATCTTCTCAATTTAGTGTTTTTTGTTTCCTTTGGCTACAAAGGAATTGCTGGATCGATCATCTGGTAGTTCTGTTTTTGAATTTTTTAGGAACCTTCATACTGTTTTCCATAGTGGCCACACCAATTTACTTTCCCATCAAGAGTGCATGAGGCTTCTATTTTCTCCGCAGTCTCACCGACACTTGTTCCTTCTTGTTGTTTCGATAATAACCATTCTAACAGGTATGAGGTATGGAATTTTTAGAGTGAGACCTGAACCTAGGCCAGGTAGAGATGGATCTGTACTAAAGAAAGCACAGCTTCCGCCTCTCCCTCCCACTCCCTTTCTACCACTCCTCTTATCTTCCCCCAAACCATTTAACATCAAAGTGGGAGGTTACTCGGAATTTATATTGTTCAGATGAACTAAGTAAAACAATACGTCTATACTTGAGTAGTTTATTTGCTCATTAAAAGGAAAAAAAAAAAATTCTCTTAGAGCCCCCCAAACATTCCATTCAATTTGAGACACTTGCAGTGCTGTCACTTTACGTAGTTACTTCATATTTTCTTTTTTTTTTTTTGTCTTTTTGTCTTTTTTGTTGTTGTTGTTGCTATTTCTTGGGTCGCTCCCGCGGCATATGGAGGTTCCCAGGCTAGGGGTCTAATCGGAGCTGTAGCCACCGGCCTACGCCAGAGCCACAGCAACGCGGGATCCGAGCCGCGTCTGCAACCTACACCACAGCTCACGGCAATGCCGGATCGTTAACCCACTGAGCAAGGGCAGGGACCGAACCCGCAACCTCATGGTTCCTAGTCGGATTCGTTAACCACTGCGCCACGACGGGAACTCCTACTTCATATTTTCTAAGTTGAATTAAACTATGAGAGTTCACAGTCTTATCAGTCAAGGAAAGCACAATCTCTGTTGCTTGGGAAGCTTACTGGAGGAGATGATTTGGCATGGAAGATGAGGAGATGACACATTTCAGATGGAGTAGCTGCCTACCCAAGCACTGGAGTCCATGGTAAGTTGGATGTTGAGGCAGATGGGCTGGTCTAGTTAATGTAGAGTTGCCAGACAAAAATCTGGAATCTCCAGTTAAACTTAAATTTCCAGTCATTAACAGGTATCTTTTTTAGTATAAGTGTGTCCCAGGCAGTATCTGGGAATCTTACATTTAGAAACAAGATAACTGCGGTCTTGTGAAATTGATTCAGAGAGCCATCCTGGGCAGAATGAATGTAATTATGTGGGAAATATGGAGCCATTGAAAGTCACCGAACGCATTAACGAAATGAGGAAACTAGTGTATTAAGGAAAAAATCCTCTTTCATATGTATACAGACTGGTTTGTTTTGAGGAGGGAATATACTTTTTCTTATTGTTATGCCTACTTGTCTGTCACTCTAGCACAAGTCTGTAAATCTTTTGAGGGCAGGGATGTGTCTTATTTGTTTCATTGTATCCAGCTTTGGGTAGAAAACCTGGCAGGTGCTCAATAAATATTGACTGGAAAGCAGGAGGAGGGAATGGGGTAAAATGAAATATTTAGCAACCCTTAAATGATTGCAATAAGTGACAACACATATAATAAAAATAACAATGAATAACTATCAGATGGTTAGGAAAATGTGATTTTTAAGTGTTGTGGAAAAACTGCAATGAGAAGGTTCTGGAAGCAGAAACGATTTCGGACATGGAGCTCGAGAATAAGAGGAGTTTGAGACAGTGTCGGTGCGCTTTTGGAGCTGCTTGCCTAAGTTAGGTACATAATATTATGATTTGTGCTTTGTGTTACTCTTTAGGGTAATAGGGTAATGATGGTAAAGAAATATCACCAGATACGACAGGTAGAGATGGTACCATTTGCAATTTTTCTGCAGCTGCTAGTAAGAATTCTGATGTTGCCACCTAAACCATCTCGAATGTGATCACAGACAGGCCCAGCTTGTTCTGAGTTTCCACAAGGAGCTGATGATATTCCCTAACAGCATCCTAGTATAGCTTTACCCTTATCAGGTGACTCTTGTAATTCAGGAAAGGTCATGGGGATGGTGGTCTAAGCATGACTTTGTAACAGCTTCTACATACTTTATTTTTGACGTTCACCTAAAGGTGTTATAGCCGTCATAGATTGCGTTCAAAGTGGGATTTAAAAATAGGTGATATGAATCTAGCAGGTATACGTAAAATTCCTATATGAAATCTATTTGGCCGACAAGGGAAGGGTGCTAATTTCCAGTTATGGCCCTGCTCTCTAATTCAGTCATTTCAAAGCATAGGAATATTACATGTGTTTGGCACTGAGGAAAGGAGAGGACATGCTATCAGGGCACTTACTATCCAACAAGAAAGAGATAAATACAAGGACATAAACTGGTACAAATACTGTAAGGGCCATGCGGTATATGAAAACAAGTGCTTAAATAGCCAAAGGAGGGTGTTATTCACTTTGCCTCAGGGAAATCAGAGGGATTTCATAGATCCAGTGGCATCTGAGCTGAATACAGAAAAAGAGTCATAGTTTGCCAGGAAGAATAAATTTAGTAGGGGCTCAACATGCAGGTATGCTAGATCAGGCATGAAAGTAGATGGTTAAGTCCAGGGAGGAGAGAACATTTTGGGGGTGAGGTGTCGTTGTGGAAAGGAAGACAGAAAGAAGAACTGGGGCCAGACAGAGTGGCCCCTTTCATGCCTTCATGCATTTATCTTGCCTGCAATGGGGGGCTATAGAAAGTTATAGGCAGAAGCAGTGAACTGAATCTGTGTCACAGAAAGGTAACTGGCTGCAGAGTGGAGAGTGGAAAGCAGGGCAAGGCAGGTTGATGGAAAGGACATTCAGCTAGGAAATCACAGCCTGAGTCCAGGGGAGAAGTGATGCATACCAGAAGGAGGTCTCTGAGAAGGAAGAGAGAAAGGACATGTTCTGTGGTGTGTAAGAGCAGGAACTAGTAAGACTGGCTTTAGGGGTCTGAAGAGAGGAGAAACAGACACGGACTTGAGAACTATGGTCTGAGAGGCTTGCAGATGGTCCCAACATTCATTTCAACACTGAATGTGACAGGGAAAGGTGGAGATGTCATCTGCAGAAGAGGAAGATGTTATATGTAAGAACTAAACTTGTCCCATAAGGTCCCAGTGAGTGGAAGGTCTAAAGCTTTAAGTATAATCTCTTCCTAGAGGTCAGGAAATGAAAAGGGATCTTTAAGAGGTAGTAATTGTGAATTACTCCCCAGGTTCCTTCTGCTCTATTGAGGGAAAAGGGGCATCTGTGGAGTTTAGCTCTAGGCATGGTACATAAATCTGAATGCCTCATTTTCCTAATCCATAAAATGGGGGAATAAACTACCGCTTGTGTCATTTGGTTGGTATGAGGATTAATGAGATAACTCATGTAAAATGCTTAAACCGTGTCAGGTACAGAGACAAGACTGAATAAACATTAGCTGTTACATGCTAAGCCCTTACCTAATTGACCAGATTTCATATTGATATTGATTTGAGATGTTTCTTTAAAATGTAAGCACAGGAAAATCTTTTGAATGATTTGTCTGATTTGCTGAGGTCCAATTATCAGCAAGGACTTAGTCTTTTAGTTGCTTTTTCCATTAAAAATGCTTTGTAGAGAGAATTACTTTTAGTGGGTGGAAATTGATCTCATGCTAGTGTTTTCCAAAATAAATAAAGTCTCAATTTTAGTAGTGTTTTATTTTTGTGGGTTTATTTTTTTAATTTTGAGCTTCAAAAGAGAATGTTGAGCTTTTTATAAAAAACAGGACAGACATCATTATGTCAGGTTTAGATTATGCCTTGGAAGGCAGTGCTGGATTGCCCTGTCATCTTTTGTTAGGTAAGAAAATACCTTTTTCCTTGTGTGTTTTTTGTGTGTTTCTCTTTGTTACCATATTATCACACTATCTTATCTGTCATACCTGGATTAAAGGCAAGGAAGGAAGTCCAGCATGGAGTGAGAACTCATCTGGGTATCAGAAAATATAGACCTGGAAGTTCCCGTTGTGGCTCAGCGGTAATGAGACTGACTAGTATCCCTGAGGATGTAGGTTCAATCCCCGTCCCCGCTCAGTGGGTTAAGGATCCCCGGTTGCCCTGAGCTGTGGTGTAGGTCACAGACATGGCTAGGATCCCACTTTGTTGTGGCTTAGGCTAGCAACTGTAGCTATGATTCAACCCCTAACCTGGGTAGTTCTGTATGTCGTGCGCGTGTGACTGTAAAAAGACAAAAAGAAAAAAGAAAACACAGACCTGCCAGGTTTCCATCAGTGCTACTAATTGACTGAAAGTTCTGGAGTGAGTCACGGCTGCTTCTCCATACCTCAGTTTCCCCACCTATAGAATGGCTCCCAATAGATAAAGTAAAGATTAATTTTCCTATTACAAATGAATATAAGAATGTTTTCGTAATGGCTTAAAAAAAAAAAAAAAACTTCGCAGTTGGAAACAACTTATGCCCTGCAGTTAATAGAGGACAGCTAGGAATTAATTCTATTTTTTCAGTTAAGAAAACTGAGATTTAAAATGAAAAAGTGGGAGAAATAAAAGAAGAAGGTCCTAATTCAGCCCCTCTCTCCCCTCCACCACACACATCCCTAAAACACACTGTTGGTGAAGCACTTTGAACCTGTCAGAAAGAGAGTGTAAGGGAGTTCCCGTCATGGCTCAGTGGTTAACAAATCCGACTAGGACCATGAGGTTGCGGGTTCGATCCCTGGCCTTGCTCAGTGGGTTAAGGATCCAGCATTGCCGTGAGCTGTTGGGTAGGTTGCAGACATGGCAAGGATCCTGCATTGTTGTGGCTCTGGTGTAGACCGGTGGCTACAGCTCCAATTAGACCCCAGCCTGGGAATCTCCATGTGCCAAGGGAGCGGCACAAGGAAATCGAAAAAAGACAAAAAAAAAAAAAAGAGAGTGTAGGAAAAAACACAAGTAATATCAGCCTGCCAGTCCAGGCTGTTGAGAATATCTATTATGCCATCTCTCACAGGAGATTTTAGGTTGGAGAGCAGCAAATCCATGACTAGGGACTCAAAGTTCAAAGGCAAAAGGTCTCTCCTCTCCACCACACAACATGGGGCCTCTAAATAACTACCCATTTGCAGGTGTTTTCATTGATCAGATGTGGTGAATCTGCAACTTCATAAAAGAGAGAGAGAGGAAGGAGTGGATGAAGGGAGGTAAGGGAGGAAGGGACAGAAGAATAAAGGAAGGAAGGAGGGAAGGAAGGAAAGAGAAAACAGCTGTCAAGAGCCGTCCTTTGGATACTGGTCCGGGGCTTCTGTGATTTACATCCATGTGATTGCCACCTATAGATACCAAAGGTCTAACCCTACTGCCTTCCTCTTGCTGGTTCCCCGGTTTGGTGGTGGTAACATTGCTGTAATCTTGAAGATGGACAGAGTGGGTGGAGGAAGGCTGGTTTCCCGGAGGGCACAGGTAAGCTGCAGGCCCACCACGTGGCCAGGTCTGCTACTTGGGGAAGGAATCGAAGTAGCAATTAGGCAGTGGAGTACAGCGCTTCGGGGCACGGGCTCTAGTTCCGTAATGCATTCCTTTCTTAATGTGACTTGATGTAGATGGAGTGAGGGCCTATCAGGTGTGAAAAGCCCTGCTGCTCCTGGCGTGGAGTGGCCTCCAGACGGTGATTTGGCGACGTCAATCTAGTCATGCTTGATTTCGACACTTAACGTGGTAAAGCAGGATTTCTCTACCCCCGATCAACTTCTCAATTAGCAAGCTGCCTTGTGTAACGGCCTTGTTTTGCAATCCCTCAGGGCTGCTTCAGGGGTCATTAGGGTGAGAAAACTTGAACACCAGCTCGGGCTTGAGCAGAGCGGGAAAGGAGCTGGAGAGCTTTCCTAAATACATATAACCCTTTTTCAAGTTGTTTGCTTTCATGGGATTGATTCTTGGCACATTAAGAAGCTTAAGGCTACAGTATCTTCTTTAAACTGCCCCCCTTATCGCTTTTGCAGCTGACAGGTTTTTTTGACAGGCTGAGAGTAAAAAGAGATAACTAGTAGGTTAGTACTTTATTTATACATGTGGACACACAAGCGTATAGAAGGACGTGCATGCACACGTTCAAATATCTTTTAAGTTGTCTTTTTAGGGCCTCTGGTTACGAGTAAATATCAGCTGTCAAATAATTCCAATACCTCATTTCTCTATATTCCATGTACCAGAGTTCAAAAAATCTTCATTTCTACAGTATCTGACTTATTTCATGAATAATTTTGAATTTTTTGAGCTTTATTCAATATTGTCTCATTTATCCCCAGATAACACTTACATGAGGAATATACATTAATAGAAGGTTTATGTAATGCGCATTTGAGTCAACATTGAAAATATGTAATTAATATTTTCCCCCGTCTATGATTTAACTAAATGGCTAATTCCTAACCTTAATAGAAAAGAAGTGAAAATTTCAAATGATTTTAAGCATCATTTTGTCCTTCATAAGATGTATCCGGATACGAAAACATGATAAAGGCATAGGAAAGTTTTGAGAATTGTACTCAGTACTTTGAAAACATCTCTACTTTAAATCACTATAGGTGATTTCATATTTGTATAGGTTTCATATTTGTAATTTCCTATTTTGATAACCCACTTTCATATTGGTATTATCACACTGTTAGAAAATTAGATGAATGAATTCATTTCAAATATTTTAGCAGGTTCTGCCTTAATATTCTTAAGTTATTCTAACATATATTCCATGAATAGGCTTTCCTAAAATGGTTTGCCTAGATTTCTTACAAAAATATTTACTTTATTGACACAGAAGAGCTTTATATGGTTAATAATATATGCATGGTTCTACAGATAACTGAACTCAGTGTATTTTATAAATTAGAAGTTGGATATATATATGTATTGATGTTACACACCCCAGTACACTATTTATGAAGGGTTTGACATCCAGCTTTAGAAGTATTTAAGGGATAGTTAAAATTCTGGACACTGTGGCATAGCAATTTCTAAGAAGTACTTCAAATAATAAGTCCTAAAGGTGACACAACAAAGGAAATACCTCAGTAGCTCTATCTTTTTATAAGGAAAATACATATGATTCCTAAAATGAAGTCTTTACCTAAACGCAGTGCTGTAGAAATAACATTTTACAAAGGAAAATGTTTTTAAAACTATGCAGAAGACGTCATTTATGTTAATGATGATACTGTATGCATAAACACAAAAATATAATTTACAGGTTTGATTGTAATTCTTTTCATATAGATTTACTGCACACAAATTTGACTTTAATATTCCTCCTCCATAATACTGTGTTGTAATAATTATGGAAAGCATCAAACTTGGGCTAATTAATATTCAAGAATTATACCTTTTCTTTCTACAAAACTTCTTTTTAATTTCTTATTCTACTTTTTCTGATTTCTTATTCCAAAAAGGAATTTGTTTAATCCTACAAATAACTGTTTTCACAGCTTTATTTTTATAATTCTTCTAAATCCTACTTTAAGGCAATTCAGATATCCTTTAAATGATTCTCAAATTAAAAATTCAAGTTGCATATGTATAGTATACATATATATATTAATACTAAATCATGTTGAATAAAAGTTGTATACTTTCCCTTTTAAGTAGGTTTTAAAAGTGTGTTACAAATTTAGCCTGACAACTAAAGTCAGATTCTCCTTAGCTTTTACCTGAATCATCCAGTTACACTTCACCTAGAATGAAGAGTCACAGAATTTTCAAATTATACAAAAGCTCTTGAAGGGTATTGAGTTCAATCGGCCTGTTCTGGTCAAAAAAAAAAGGAACCGAAGAACAGAAAGTTTGAAACCTCTAAATTGTAATTGATCTTTGGCTTTCCTAGAGTTACCATATAATTTTCTATTCAACCCAGAACCCTTTTGGTAAAGAGCGAGCCCTGCTGAGAGTTAGACTGGGTCAGAGGTATATACACCGGATGGTTCTGGGCAAACTGTCACATATGAATACCTTTGCTATTATAGATAGTTAACCCAAATATGACTTGTTAATGATAGAGTTTTTTAAATGATAGTTTTGAGGGCTCTTTCTTATAAACATTAAGAACAATTGTTTAAACCCTAATGAAGTAAATGGTGTCAGATGTTAAATTTACTTTGCAAAAAATAACATTTTAAAAGAACAAATAATAATATTCCATGAACCTCTGGTGGTAATGTTAATAGAAATCAGCTAGGGTATATGCTGAGGATGTGATAAAACATCCTCAGTTAAAAACAAGGGTAAATATCTGTGATAATGTTTTCTGCACCTCTTTTCTTTGGTAAAATTAACTTATAATATCAATTACACAGTGTTCCAAATCCTGCTATTTATTTTTTTTAAATTTTTATTTATTTATTTTTCCACTGTACAGCATGGGGACCAAGTTACACATACATGTATAGACATAATTTTTCCTCCCATTGTTGTGTTGCAATATAAGCATCTAGACATAGTTCTCAATGCTACACAGCAGGCAAATCTTGCTATTTACTTTAAAAGAAAATATTGTAATTAAGGTGTTTCTTCAAAGAAGTAAGGTAAAAGACTTAGATAAAATTTGAAACTCACTTGTCGATAATAGGTCCTTAGGTTGTCGCTCTTCTCCTGTAAAGCATGTTTTCTTTGAAGTAAGTCATAATTATTAATCCTCGAAGAAATGTTTGTCTGCAATTTTACTGGCTAGTTGCAAGAATAAATACCTTACCTCTTCGAGGTTATGTGATTTGTTTACCCTTTATAAGTAATCAAGTAATTACTGTCACTAACTCATAATCTCTGGATACGAAAGACACACTTTACATCAGAGTAAATGACTTTTGCATTGCAATTCTGATTACACTGCCATCTTGGAGTCAGTTTTCCTGGTGGAGCTTTAGTGAATCTTGGTCAGTGCCTGAATGAATGAGTGAGTGGCACTTGGAAATATATGAAATTGGCACAGGAAAATCTTAGGTGGCTTATTTGAAAAAGATCAAGGAAAAGTTCTTTTCCCATGGTTAGTTCTCAAATGTTTATAAAATGACCTTCATCACCTCCCTGTGTAAATGCTTTTGTTTCCTCCTCTTTCCTGTTGAAAAATTACAGTATTTCAAGTTCATTAGTTATGAGATAGGTAAAAATAATATTTGCAAATAAGATAGCTCTCCACTTATTTTCTTGTTCACTTATTATATAGTATATGGAAAAGAAACATAAAAAGAAGGTAATTATGGGCCTCGGAGGAGTCTATAAAGATGTCAGAAGACTTCCTTACTCATTTTCGGGAAAATATTGCTTGAAAAGTTTGCACCTTGAAAGACCTTTACAATTTTTTTTTTGTCTTTTGTCTTTTTGTTGTTGTTGTTGTTGCTATTTCTTGGGCCGCTCCCGCGGCATATGGAGGTTCCCAGGCTAGGGGTGGAATCGGAGCTGTAGCCACCGGCCTACGCCAGAGCCACAGCAACGCGGGATCCGAGCCGCGTCTGCAACCTACACCACAGCTCACGGCAACGCCGGATCCTTAACCCACTGAGCAAGGGCAGGGACCGAACCCGCAACCTCATGGTTCCTAGTTGGATTCGTTAACCACTGCGCCACGACGGGAACTCCGACCTTTACAATTTTAAGTAGACAAAGCTTTTTGAAAAAGTCATGATAAAACAGGTTATCAGTTTAAAAAATATTATATTTATTTTTAATAATATTATAAAATTGTATATAGCATATTCCAATTAGCATTTATTGTACTGTGGCTAAAACCAGTGTGTAATTTATTTTGATCTTCCAATGACTTCCTCAGTTATATCAAGGCAGAGACATATAGTAATTAAATTGCCCACAATATCTATAAAAATAGTCATAGGCTTTTATGCTCATGTAATTGTGACTGATTTGTTCCTCTGTCATTAAAAACTCAGCTTACAATTGGAATAGAGATACTATAATGATTAGCTGAAATATCTACTTCTATTATTTAAAAAAAAAAAATCTACTGCTAGGAGTTCTCTGGTGGTGCAGCAGGTTAAGGATCTGGCATTGCCACTGCAGCAGCTTGGGTGGCTACTGTGGCTCAGGTTCAATCCCTGCCCCTGAAACTGCCACATGGCAAGGGCTTGGCCAAAAGAAAAATCTATTCCTAGTTTTAGTTCATATATGTTATCCCTTATTTTATTGTTTCTTATTATTTCTACCTCCATACTGTATCTAAAAATTTGAAAAACCTTGTCTTCTAAATATCACAACAGTAAATAGCAAACTTGACACATTTCTTTTGTTCTAGCTGCAGAAGATTCTTTTGAAGACTAAGATTTTATGATTCTTTGAAATGTTGATACAATTGCCATATTTGCCCAGAAGTATTATCCTCATCAAATGTTGAAGGAAAAATATTCAATTTTACTTTTCTCTGAATCACTTCTCCCAAAAGGTTGCTGTGATGATCTAAAATAGCAGAAACACCTGCTCATAAGGCTTTGGAAAACGGGTATGAGGAAAAATTGACAGTTATTTGTTGAAAGTGGAAGTACAATATTTAAACACTGTTTGCAACTTTTTACCGAGTCAGGTGTGGAGAGAGATACAGATTCTAAGTAAATCAGCCCTCAGGTCAGCAACCAAGAGACTTGTCGAGTGCAAACCCTTCTTGCCACATTTTTACAGAGATGTATAGTGAATAAAGGACCTGATTTGGATAAGGAGGGTTAGGTTATCATGCTAGCTCTGATACTAAATCATGGTGTAAGCTTTCGTATGTAAACATGGGGACGAGCCATCAGCTCCTTTTTCTTTACATGTTATTGTGTTGCTGCCTTCATGGAGCAGGACATGGTAAGTTTAGAAGGAGGTTAATACTGAAAAATAGGTGGGACATTGTCATATATTTCATATTATGGCTTCACTATAATGATTCACACTATTAGCATACTTACTTTTAAGTTGGATTAAAACATCTCTGGGCTTTACCTTTTTTCTTTCAACAGGCATAGAAATTTCTAGGATGAGTTTCAGTTAGAAAATTCTAGCTCTCCATTTGTTTATTTTAAGCCTTGTATATCTATGGGTACAAGGAAAGCTGAAGGTATACATCAGCACTGTCCAATAAATACATGATACAGGAGTTCCCTGGTGGCTCAGCAGCTTAAGGATCTGGCCTTGTCACTGCAGCACTCAGGTTGCTGCTGTAGTGCAGGTGCAATCCTCGGCCTAGGAACTTTATGTCCCAGATGCAGCCAAAAAAAAAAGAAAAAGAAATAAATAGAATGTAATCCACATATCAATTTTTCTAGCAGCCCTGTTTAAAAGAATTTTTTTTCGTCTTTTTAGGGCCACACCCATGGCATATGGAGGTTCCCAGGCTAGGGGTCAAATTGGAGCTATAGCTGCTGGCCTACACCACAGCCACAGCAACGCCACATCCAAGCCGCATCTGTGAACTACACCACAGCTCACGGCAACACTGGATCCTTAAACCACCGAGCAAGGCCAGGGATCGAACCTTCATCCTCATGGTTACTAGTCAGATTCGTTTCTGCTGTGCCATGATGGGAACCCCTAAAGGAAATTTTTAAAGGTGAAATTAATTTTAAAAACATTTTCTTTAACCAAATGGAGTCAACAGATTATCATTTCAACATGTAATTAATATTTTTAAAATTATTCATTAAATATTTTAGTTTTCTGTGCTAAACATTGAAATTTGGTGTGTATATGACACTTAGAACACATCTCAATATAGACTAGCCACATGCCAAGTGGTCCATAGCCACACATGGCTAGTGGTTACCATATTGGTCAGCACAGCTGTAGACAATGAGTGAAAGTACAGTTAGCTTGGCTAATGACTTGATTGGAAGTGAAAGGAACCAGTTTGATGGTTAAAAGTCTATACTCAAGGTGTGGGGGGTATTGCTGTTTTGTTTTCCTGGATTATCTAAGGCCCAACCTATTTTGAATCATGGTCCCTAAATTGCAGTAAATTCTGGATTGTTTAGGGCAGGGGCACCTAACCATTTGTTCATGGAACTTGATTCTTCTGCAAGCACAGCTTTAGTGGGGAATGGAATGTTTCCTTGGTCTTTACGTAAAATGTAAGACCCAGAGAGATGGATGACAGTGGCTTCCATCAAAATCTCTTCCTTCACCTTTAGCATTCTTTTTTATTTTTCTATTGTTCCCAGTGGAGTGCTAAGTATAGATCACAAGAATTCCAAAAAACTAAAAAGCCAAATCTTCGTCCTTTCCCCATAATGTTACTATAGGGGTAACCTCTTCCCCTATGTTATTATCTTTACCATGTTGTTTGAATGGGTTGGATTCTCGTAAATCCGGCTGGTGTTTGGGAGATGCTGAGGAATTGGCCCCCTGTGTTGGTTTGAACACCCAGGCTCACGCTGCCTAGGGCGATTCAGTCTGATTCAGGGAAGAGTGGAGTTTTGCCCGAGCATGGGTGAGGCACGCTTGCTGAGGATCTTCTGAAAATACTGCTGCACCAATGTGAAGCCTCAGTCATCCAGGCCAAAGTCACCCACCCTGGTTTCTAGGCTTCTCTTCTTATTTGACCTAACCTCAGCCTAACAGAACATTCTCATAATTGCCGTTTTTTAAACTACCATTGAATAAACCCTGATCTTGACCGTCTCCAGGCTTCTGATTACCCCCTGAAATATCCCACTTTGAGTTCCTCCCAGTTCTCTACCTTCTGGCGTGATATCTGGCATTAAAGTCCCGCTTCAGATGACATCCCTTCCCTGACCCTGCAGCACAGCCTACTGGGTGACCACCATCCTCTCTTGACTGCACCACGCTCCCCCCATTCTGCCCTGGAACTGTCCTCCCTGGTTCATGGACAGCACATGCCCACCATAGTCATCTCAGCATCTCTCACTAAGTCCCTTGCACATAGTAGGCATCCACTCTCATTAAGAAGGGTTTGTTGAACCTGAGCTTTCTGCCTAGACCATAATTTGTCTTTGGGATTTTTAGGGAGCAAGTGATATATTTTAACATATACACAACTATGTAACATGGAACTTGGTAGTTTTTTACTGTAAATGTAGTTAGGTACTTAGTAAGTTTTACTTAATTTTTGCATTCACCCTTTCTTTCCTTTTTTTTTAATGTAGTGCATATATATATGCACACACACACACATACATATATAGCTAGATAGAGGTCTTATATATATGTATCATATATAAAATCTTATGTAGGGTGTTCTCTGGTGGCCTAGCATTTAAGGACTTGGTATTGTCACTGCTGTGGCTCAGGTTTGATCCCTGGCCTGGGAACTTACACATGCCACAGGGACAGCCAAAAAATAAAGTGATAAATAAAATCTTATATGGAGAGAGAATATACACATATATGTGAATGGACATATATATGGAGAATAGACATATATGATACATGCATATATTAATACATAATAAGTATTACTTTCAGCATACAACTTTTATGTTTCTGTTTGGCATGATCTATATATGTTAATAAAAACTATCATATACCAAGACAACTTAATAAGCTAAATTAGAATTAATATCATAAAGTGCTTAATTATGAAGGGAATAATCTGTAAGGCTCCTTGACACAGGAGATGTATCTAGTTCCTTGAAAATGCTTTTAAAGCTTTCTCTTAGCTTAACTTTAGAAAAATTCACAACCATCTATGTGTGCAAATAAATTCTAAAAATGTGCTAAGTAGCCTGAGAAACAGTGAGAAGTATAGTTCAAACTAATGTTAAGCACTTTTTATATTTTCTGTGGCATGTTTTCAAATGTTCCATGTTTCCTTTTTTTTCTTTTCATTCC